>NC_048916.1:2882783-2917114 GCF_011077185.1 Oxyura jamaicensis | reverse complement strand
AGGCTCCCTCCCTTTTAGGCTCCCTCCCTTTTAGGCTCCCTCCCTTTGCTTTTCGTTAAATAACGGCAGCCTTAAAGGGAAGGCTCCTCCAGGTGCTCGCAGCCTTTCCTCTCGCTGCCCGCTTTTTGCCCTGGACTTGGGCAGGGGGTGGAAGGAGCGCGGAGGGTCTGGGCTCAGGTTTGACGGCGGCTGGGTGCTTTTTGCATGCGGTTGGAACGAAGTTATTGGGCGTTTTGGAAAGTGTTTGTTTGGGGCCCGCGTTTGCCTTTGGAGGCCCATTACTGAGAGCCCGTGCTTTGCAGGGCGGTGGTGGCAAAGTGTGGTTTATGGCCCTAATGGAGGAAATTTGTCACTGGAGCAAGGAGGTGTGACTCTACTCAAGCTGGAAAATTGTCCCCCTGTTTCTGCAGACTGCTGTTTTTTCTCTCCTTTTCCCCCCTTTCCTCTGCCATCCATCATCATTCAGCACTTGCCGCAGTGATTTCCCCAAAGTCATCTATCCCGAGGCTGTGCCATTAAGGCTCAGGCTTCGGTGTGATGGGTTTGTTTGTTCTTGGAAAGCTATAAATATTGCTGAAGCAATGGCTCGGAGGACGAAGCCGGCCTTTTTTTACGTGTCTGGATTCCGGGGGACTCAAACTTAATTAAAAAAAAAGAAGTGACCAAGCTGCTTTGATGCAATCTATGGGGGTGAAGGTGTAGGGTAGGGTTTTGGGTAGGGTTTTGGGTAGGGTTTTGGGTAGGGTTTTGGGTTGCATATTGGGGCAGAAGTCCCCCATTGGGTTTGGGCTGGAGGTGAAGGTGGTTTTGCAGCCTCTTTGGGGTCTGTGAGGGGCTGACCTGGCATGGTGGCATGGAGGGGTTTTGGCGGTGTCATATGGAGGGGTTTTGGTGGACCAGAAATGTCTGTGAAACGCCCTGGCTGTAGGAGAACCTCCCTCGGGGACCTTGTCCCTGCAGCTCCTGCTGGGTTTGCTCCGCGGCAGCATCACGGCCGGGTTCTGCAGCGCGCTGGGTCCTGAACGGCCCCTGGAGGGTCGGTGTATCCCAGGGAGCACCGCTCGGTAGTCACAGTACATAATTTGGCTACCATTTGTCTTTTGCCAGAAACGGAATGTCTTTTCTGTTGTATTTGCTTGGGTTTGATATTTTTTTTTATCTGTATTTTTGCATATCTACCTTTGAAAAGTATTATTTGGAGTGAGGGCGTAGCTTGCTTTAAGCCAGATCAGTTTCCGTGACGCAGCGTGCACGTAATTTAGCAATTAGCGTTACTGCCCTACAAACAATTAGGCTCTGGGGCGAGAGCTTTGCTGTCTGGCAGAGGCTGTGCCACCATGGAGCAATGCTGCGGCCCCACGCACGATATCTCGGGGCCTTAGGAGCTGCGCGCCAACATGCTGCACAGGATTTTCTATGACAAGTCCAATGCTCTGTGGGATCCCCAAAGAGAAGCCGTGGGGGTGTGGTGCTGGAGGAGAGCCTCAGAGTCTGGGTGCCCTTTTTCCCAGCAGCGCCAAAGCATCCTCTTTGCATTGCAGACATCCCCGCAGAGCCTGGGAACAAAGATCACTGGAGTTAGCTCATCAACCTTTTGCTCCAGGCAGAGAAAACGTGTCAGGGGAGCTGGCTGTGTGGGGTGGTTTGCTGGGCGCTGCTGGGAATGCTGATGACGGACCCGAACAAAAGGGAAAAGAGAGGTTTGGTTACGGCCACTTCTCAGGTGGGTCTGAATCCCCCGGATACTTGCGGCGAAGGATTTGATCAGCACGGGATCGGTAGCGAGTTGTGCAGCAGGGGACTCGGGATTCCTGGGCCATCTGGAGACCTGCAGCCACCTGGCCGTGGAGGTGTGATGAGGACGCGTGTCGGTGCCCTTGTGAAATGCATTTCTTGCACAACCTGGCTCGGCCTCCTCCTCCTACCGAAGGGCAGAGCAGCTTGCTAAGGAGCAAGAAACGAGTCGTGAGCCCAGAGCATGGCACTGCCACCGCTTCTGGAGGAGGAGAAGCCAACGTGGGGTGGAAATTCTATTTTTTGTCTCCTCTCCACTGATTGCCTTTTTCTCCCCTACGGAGAGCAGAGGCTAATTGTTGTTTGTCGCCGTCTCCATCCCCGGCTTTATTAGAGCAGAAGAGCAAGTAGACGTGAGATTGATAGGTCTGTGGTGCACCTTTGCCTCGTTCGGAGAGGCACGGCTCTGGAGGCATTTGTGCGGTGAGAGGTGGGCATTATATGAGAGGTTTTGCTTTCTCCTTCCTCCCAGGAAGCTGGCGCCATAGTCTGCAGCTGTGTAGTGAAGCAGAGAAGAGAGAGAGAGATAAGATGGAGAGAGAGCAGCGTCGAGGAATGAGTTAGACCTATAATAGACCAGCTTCCTTGAAAGAAGCTGTTACTGAAAATCCTCCTCTATTATCATGCACCGAGAGGAGAAATGAGGCAGTGGGCACGGCATCGGTTTGCATTTGAAGGCTTCCACATCACAAATTGTTCAATGGGGTCCCCCCAGCACTGCTCATTTGCCTGGGAAGCGCTGTGCCAACAGGGTGCCCAGCCGGGCTGCGTGGCGCGGATGTGTCCCAGGGCTGGGGGGATGCCTGTGGATGGCAGTGGAAATAACAGAGAGGAAAAGGTGGAGGAAAGATAGACCAAAATAGTTCAGTTTTGCACGGTTTTGGATGAGGATCAGCTCCAAATTCAGCTTTAGGCTTCTGACGCAGGCTGACGTTTGGATGAGAGCATCTCAGCCTGCTGGGCTCTGGCAGGGCTGGGGCTGAGCATCAGTTAGGTCAGGGCTAGGAGAGCCAAACCAGACCGACCCCTTGGCTTCACCCACATCTTCGGGTGTGCGAGGAGGTTTCGCCTGATCCCTGGTGACTGATTGCCCACGTTTCACACCACGCCTTTTCGGTGAGTCCTGGCGATGCCTCCGAGCGTGAGCCCTTGTGTGAGACACGCACACACGGGTTTACATCCCGCTAAGTAAAAGCAAAGATGAGAAAATCTTGCCAGTAAGTCCAGACTTCATTTTTCTGCCTAACCTGCATGCTGCCCAAGGCATGGCTAAGGTTAAATCTTTCCTTTTCATCCCCGACTTCTGTGAAGACTGGATGGCTTCGCTAAGTGTGATTGGAGCAGTTTGTTTTTAAGCTCCACATAAGCACTATGCTGGATTTATAGCGTTTTCATTCTTTCTGAATCGACCCGCTGGGAGCCATTAAACTTTTATTGCTCTCTGCAGTTGCCTGGCCGGAGCAGGATGGAGCGGCCTGCTGCTGGAAACGCTCTGTCCTCGCCTGCCTGCGTCACGCTGGCGAGGAGGAGTGGAAGGGGGACGCTGGGGAGATGCCTTCCCACGCTCAAGGCCACCCAGGCTTTGCTCGTTAGCTCCAAGGTGCAATAGTTTTCGAGTCCAGGAGGCGTAGGAGTCTGTCCTCCCCGAGGTCTGGCTGCTTCCCAGCTCTCCCCATCGTTCCCCCAGCGCTGAGCTCGCAGGGATGTTTTCTTCCCTGGGTGGCGCAAGGGAGGCAGCTCAGCGTGGCGTGGCCAGCATCTCCCCCAAGGTGCTTGTCCAGGAATATCTGCTGCTCGTCTCTGAGAGCTGGCAATTGGCATCTTGGAGATTTAATGCTGTTATTTTGTTCTTTCACGTAAAGAAAACTCCTGGAGTGAAGGAAGGGGGAGTAGCAGCAAAGGGGTAGCAGGGAAGTGCCAGGAGTGGGGGCTCCAGGAGCCAGATCCTCCGAAACCGTGCTTGGGGTGTTGGTCGTGCAACACGGTCCTGCTGTGATTTCTGGGCATTTTTACACCCTTGGCTAGAGAGTGCTGGTGCTGACGTTGAGACTGAAATGAACTTAGGGCTGCTTGGTCTTCCTAATGCAGTTCTCTCGTGCAGCTCGTGTCGTTTCTCGTGAGCCCATGTGAATCTCGGGCTGAATACCAGGGGGGCTGTTCCTTGTGCCGTAGTGCAGCTCCGGGCCTGGGTGGTAGCTGGGATGGTGTTGTTGGTTGGTTGGTAAAATATGGAAACGCTGGGAGATGAACATCTGGTGTGCTCACCGATGGAAAGGAGGCGGGCTGGGAGGCCACGTATTTTAGGATCTGGCAGCCTGGGCTCTGCTTCTCACCCAGCCTGGCTGTCCTGCCTCTCCGGTGGCATCCTTGGGCTTCCTAGCTCCCCAAGTGCCTGGTGCGGACTGACTGATGCCACGTGCCGTGCCTGGTGCCGGTGAGGACCTTGGAGCATGTCCTCTGGAGGAGAGCTAGGTTCAGGCCTCCCGTGCCTTGGTTGCTTCCTCCAACGCAGCTGCTGAAGAAGTTTCTGGTAGGAATTGGTCTTGGCAATGCAACCTGTGGCTCCCATCCCACCCTTCCCACCGTACCCAGACCTTCATCACCCAGGGCTTTCTCTCCAGCTAGGTCCTTCTACACTAGAAAACACCACTTCTGGAGTTTTCTTCTTCAGCTGAACTTTCTGCAACCCCTTCCTTTGTTTCCCATGAGAGCCCTCCTTCAATCCTGAGCGCGTTGGGTCAGGGATCAGAGCCCCCGGGGCTCTGGTGCAGAAATGGCAATTTTGGGCAACCGGAGTCCTGCGGCTGGTAATTGAGCAGACCCTGAGTGGACACTTTCCTCCGAAGAAGGAAGGTTTGCATTAGCCTCTTGTATCTCAGAGAAGGCCAGGCTGGGGTACTTCTGCCGGCGTGTTTTCTAATTTAATTACTTATCCTTGTCTCAAATTGTTTATGGTACACTAGGCTATTAAATGTGCCATAAGCAAATGGCTCTTGAAAGAGGAAGAGGATTTATTTGTTTTAGCAACCACTCCAACAAAAGTCTATTTCCTCAGCTAATTAAGATTCCATTCGCTAATTTAAATGTTATGCTAATTAAAGCATAATTCTGAAACTGTAAAAAGGAACTTAAAAAAGAAAAAAAGAGAAAGAAAGACGCAGCAAGTAAGAAAGAAAACTGGTTGGCCTTTAGGAATTACATTGAATTTATTGCGTTGTTGTAACAATGGTGAGCATAGTAATTATTTCATTTGCCTCTCATGTGCTATTCATGCTGCTGCTTTTATTCATTTCCCCCCGTTCTCACACTTCATCTCATTAACGCCCGTTCTCTCCCCTCTAATGGGCGTTGTTGGAGATGAGTTGTGGATGCGATCCTTGGGGCGCTCCGTGCGCTGCTCGCAGAGGGACGCACGCAGCGTTCGTGCTCCTTTGGCTTCTGAGCCAGGTGGCGACAACGCTTGGTGGCCAAACTCGTTATAGCTGCATTGTGTGCACTTTAATTAAAATATAAATATTATATTTTTTTTGGAAAAAAAAAGAGTGTAAGGAGCAAGGTCCCTGGTTTTTGTTATTGAATGAGAGATCCAGCAGCACGGCAGAGACTGGCTCCTGTTCTCAGTTCACCCGTTGGCTTCTTGCCTCACAACTTTTCACTTCCTTTATCTAGGAAAGGGTATCGCTGAGTTCCTAAATAGCAGTTGTAATTCACCGAGGACTTTGGTAAAGCTGTTGACCTGAAACTTGGCTATGCAGGGGAGCAAGGGAAAGGCCCATGTGAAGCATGGGCCCATTTGGACCTGGGCTTGCTGTTTTGCCTTTGGCTGTTGGTTGCACACCATGCACAAGAGCGCTTCTCCTGCCTGGCTTGTCCCACCAAGGCTTATTGTTGCCGGTGGCCTTCATGGCCCTGGGGCAGCCGGGGTCGTTTCAGCTCTGGGGTTGAGGCAGCATCAAGCCCGCAGCGCGAGCATCATCTTCTTGCTGTGCCTTGCTGGCGTTGCACAACGTGGGGTACCAGGGGTGAGGCTCTGGTGTTTGTTCAAGCTTCTGGAGACCACAGTGCCAAGGGCAGGGCTGTCCTCAAAGTGGAGAGGAGTGACGTTACCGAGAGCAAGTGGGAGCCCTGCTGGGAAGGAGATGATGGAAGGAGGAGGGGGGGATGAAAGATGAGCATGAGGAGGCCTGTCTGGGAGAAACAGACAGTGAATGCCGGCAAAACAGACCCAGTTTACGTCCCAGTACATCCTCTGGCAGCCAGTCAGGCTCTCCACCTTCCTCCAGCTCTCCCCAGCCCCGGGAGCTGCCCTGGCTGCAGCACTTTTCCCCACCCTGGCTGCTCCATCTTGGGTTGGAGGATCTGCAGCAAGTTGTTTTTCTGTGTTTCCTCGCTTTGTTAATATTATTAATAATGAAAAACAGCCAGGAGTTTATTATTTTGCTTTAATTTATGCATTTGGTTTTTTTTTAAGAGGAAACCAATTAAGATTCTCTGATGAGCCCTCCAGCTCCCAGCAGCTTTCAGAAACACTTGCCATGAACTGCGTTCAGTCTGCAGCCAGTACCTTTGTGTGTGGTCTTGATAAGTAAATTTGGGTGCTACCTTAATCACGGACACGTCTCCTTCTCCTTTTCTCGTCCTTCCCCAGCCCTACCTGCTCCCTGCCAAGCGCCTTGCCCAGCAGGCTGAGTCCCTTGGTGGTAGGGATGGGACTGGAGCAAACTGGGGTTTGGAGAAAAGCAAGTGTGAAACCAGAGGCAGGGCTGGGGGACTTTCTGCCCTGCTCATCAGCGTGGCTGGGGAGTTTGTGGCTGGGGATTGGAGCTTTGGGTGTGGGTGGCATCAGCGTGGCGTGCGGGTGCTCCCAGTTGGATGTAGGCGGCTCTGGGGTGTTGTGCTGTGTCTGTGGAGCGATGGGCACTGAGCAGTGCTTGTTCCCAGAGCAAAACGTTTTCAGCACGGTCTGGGCTGTTGTTCTGGGTCTGCCCCACCTTGCTGATGGCCACAGATAAGTGGCTCTGCCTCAGTTTCCCTGTCTGTGAAATGGGCTGTCAGCACCTGCGCTTCCACAAACTCTAAGTGCTGCAGTGCCCTGAATGTCCCAGGAGAGAGGAGATGAGGACACCACCTTGTTTCCCATCCCTGCTCTAATTTCATGCAGATGTTGAATGAAACACAGATTTTGGAGGGGAGGGGAGAGAAGGGGCGAGAGAAACCAGTTCTGTGGTGACCGCGGTGTCTGTGCTGTGAACCGCAGGGCAGGCAGCAGGACTGCAACCCGCTGGGCTTTCTGCTGGCACCGTAAGGGTGTCTGTGCAGGATGAGCTGTCCCTTTCTGCTGCTTTGTCATCTTTGTTGTTCCTCTTCCTGGCACGACTCGACTCGCAAGGCTCTGCTTCTCCTCCGTGCCAGGGAGCCAAGGCTCACACGAGCACCTAGGAAACGCTCCTGGGCCCTTCCCTAGAGACCACAGCACTCTTCCTGGCTGGTGGATGAGCAGTTGGCTCGTGCCCTCTTCCCAACCACCGTCCCTGCATCCGTCCCTGCATCCATCTCCATTTCCCCCCACAGCTGTGCTCCAGATGTGGAGCATCTCATCCCCACCCTTGCGCTGCTGAGCTGGGTCCCTGGGTCCGGCCCCACGAGCAGCACCTGCTGTTCCCGGCCTAAGCCACGGATATATTTAAACTTTGATCTTGATGGGAAGTGACTGGTGATACATTAAAGCCATATGTTTTAGAAGGAACGGCGAGGACGTGTAAGCTCAGTGATATTCACATCTAGAGAGAGCTGGGAACTTGTAGTGCCACCCACGCCTGGTATTTCTGCTAGCTCTGCGAGGCTTACACAGCTGGGGAAGGCAGAGTGGGAGCAAGATCTTCTGCTTAAGGGATTTTATATAGAGATGGATTAGATAGATTTGATGGAAACTGATAGTTTATGAAAATGAATTCACCTGCATCTCAATTCAGTTCTTGATGCCAGGAGAGAAAAAAAGGAGAAGAAAAAAAAGGCGAGGGGAGAGGGGAAAAAAACAATGCAAAGTTAATTAAAGTGTGATTTTGATGAGCTGGGCCACACCGTTTTCTTTTTAACCATTTAGCAAGTGGATCTCCTCGCGTCGGGTTGCCAGAGAGGAGTAAGCGAGGCTCTGCCACTTCTCATCACCCCTCATCATCTCCGTCGCCTGCCTAATTGGCAGCTTAGGGGAATGAAGCGGGGCTGCGGCGAAGGAAGCGAGGAGAACTGCATTGGCCATGGGTACTTGGCAGCGTGACAAACATGGGTTGTAATGGGTGTGCTCATCTCCAGGGGGGTGGAAGGCTCCTGCTGGGGGCTGGCTGTATGGCTGCTAGCTCAGCACCCAGCAGGATGGGGGCTGTCGCACTGCCCCGGCACGTTTGGCCCCTGGGAGCTTTGGGAGGGGGCCAAATGTCAGGTGGGAGAAGAAAAACCTTCCCAAAGTGTTCCCCAAGTCACCAGGAAGATGGGAAAGCAAACCAGGAGCGCTGCTGCGGGAGGCTGGATGGTCAGGGAGGAGCGCAGGAGAACTTCCAGGGAGAAATGCCTTTAAAGCACTTCATAAATAGTCATACAACGAGCTCGGCAAGCACAGCGAGGGAAATGGGATTATCTCCATTTTGAAGAGCATGGGGAGAATCAGAACCTGATTTTCAAAGGCTTTTGGTATGCAAAGGTAGCCCTGCCTTCAGTGTGCAGTCAGGCGTGGGGCACAGGCAAGGAGCGCGCGTGGATTTGCAGCAAGCCCATTAGCAGTGAGAAGGCAGGCAGGTAGTCCTCGCCTCTCAGCCCGAGCATTTCCAGCTGAAGGGGAGGTTCAGGTGGCTGGTGCTGGGCCGGGCCAGGAAACGCAGCTTTTCCCTCGCTCTGGGTGCTCAGGCAGTGGTTCTGGCCCCGGCAAGCAGCACAGCTCCCTTTTTTTGCCTTTTTTTTTTCCTGTAAGAGAAAGCACCGCGAGCAGCCTCTGGTCCTGGGGAGCTTGTGTACGGGTGCGGGTAGGTCCTGTTGTCAGGGAAATGAGGGCTGGATTGCTGCGTGGAGTGTCAGCAGACCAGATCCAGGAACTAAACCGTGTCCTTCGTTGCCATCTATTGATACTCGTATCGCTAAATAACTCTTGGCATGGGTAGGCACAGACAGCTCCTCAAACTCCGCCTGACCTTAGGCAAATCGCTCCGTCTCCGTGCTTCAGTTCCTTCATCTATACAACAGGAATAATAATCCTGATTCTCTCGCAGCCGGTGTTGCTCTCAGTATAAATATTAACTGCTTTGGGCAAGAAGCATCTCTGGGAGCATGTGAGGAATAGCGAGTGTTCGGAGGTGGCAGTGCGTGTACGAGGGGGACGTGTGCTGCTCATACACGAGAGCATTTTGGAAGGAGAATGGGGGAAAAAATGCACGGAAAAATTAAATTGTGGGGGTAAATTGAGGCATGTCAGTCTTGTCTTGGAGGGCGAGGGAAGTGACTCTGCCTGGTGAGCTTCTGAAAGGGAGGGTAAGGGGTGATTTGGTTGTGCTCTACTTATTTAAGGGGTGATTTGGTTGTGGTCTGCGTATTTCTCCGTGGGGAAGAGGCTGCTGCAAATCGACAGGTCTTTAATCTAGCAGAAAAGAGTGCGCAAGGAGCCAGAGCTGGAAGGTGAAGCTGGACTCATTTATAGTAGAAGTGGAGCCCAATTTCTGAAGATGGAGTAATTAATCATTGCAATAACGTACCCGGAGCCACAGCTGGGCTGACGCAGGCTGTGAGCTTTAAGCTGAGACTGGGCAGGGGAGAGGGTTTGGGGAGCCCCAGGGAAAGGCAGGAGCTTGGGCAGAAGCAGCTGGCTGCAGGACCCTGTGGGAAGGGGACGGTGCTGTCCCGTGGTGCTGGCTATGGGAAGTTGGGGTTTGCTTGGGTTTGGGAGGGATGGGATCACCTGAATTTGGGTGCCTGCACAGTGCTTGGGGGTCCCCAGGTGCACGGAGCACTTGCAGACGCCCTGAGCACTGATCCCTGCCAGGCCTCCGGGTAGCAGGAGAGTCATCGTGCCTTTTTTTTTTTTTTTTTTTTTTTAAAAAAAAAAGTGCTTTTAAAAATCAATAGAAATAAATAAAAGGGCCATAAATCTGGAAAGACACCCGCAGCTCCCCCTGGAGCCCTCTGTGTTGTGGGGATGGGTGGGAAGGGTGGCGGAGCATCGATCTGCCCGAGACAGCCGGGAGGAGGAGCGCTGTCCGAATCTGGGGGCAGAGATTTCTTGAAAAACAGGAGCCCAAGCCAAGGCAGACCTCAACAGCAGCCCCCCTCTCTGCTTGCCCTTCACTCTTTCGGTGGATTTGCTTTTGCAAAGCCCACACTCGCAGCTCTGGGGGCGCGTGCTGCTCCCGGTCTAATTTATTTGTGTGGAACGGCGTCGCTTTCCTTCGGCATAGATGGGTGGAAGCAACGGGCACGTTCTTGTCGGGGGACCCATCCGGCTTTCTCTCATTTCTCTCCGTTTCTCAGCACATTTTTGGCTTTGGAAATATCCTCGGAACTTAGGGTTAATGATGGAGCGTGTTGTCCTGCTGCTGCGGGTTAACTGGGAAGTCACAGATTAATTGTGGGATGCGGTGCAGCAGGTCGCTTCCAGCATTCCTTCATCCATGGCTGGTGGTACAGCTAGTTACAGCTCTTACCAAGGGCGATATATCCTCGTAAAACACAAGATGCTGCGTGCGTGCCCCTTCCCTGCTGTGGTCAAACAAATACCAGCTTGGGCAAATAATAGCTAGGAGCTGGCCGGCACACGCAGCACCACCGTTGGGGCAGATGGCGAGCGCTCATCCCTGCACAGCCGGCAGCACAGAAGCAGCTCTGCCACCCCCAGCAGGTGTCGGGGGCCACAAGAATCCACCCCTCGGTGTGCTGAGCACAACCCCAAGCCTGTAGCGCCTTGCAAGGCTCTGGTTTTCCTCCCTCCCCACCTTTTTGTTGCTGGAGGCTGCTTCCTTCCTCCATCTGGGGCATGGGGCAGCGTCCTGGGGCTGGCTGCTGCCTGGTTTTGCAGCGAGCCCTGCGCTGCTCGGTAAGGTTGGGCTGCTGGCAGCCTCCGGCGGGGAGTCCGGCTCCACCGCCAGCGCTGCGAGGAGAGATAATGGTAAATAACCAGCAGCTGGTGGGGAAGGTTGAAGGGAAAAAAAAACACAAAAAACGTGATTTTCTCTTCTTTCATTTATTTATATATTTATTCCTGCTCCATCCCTCGCTGTGATGGGAGAGCAATCTTGCCGCTGGCTGCAGGGCCGGGGAGCCGTGCAAGGAAGCCGAGGGTGCCCCGCTCTTCTTGGAGAGGTGCTGGGTATCCCCCAACAAGCTTCACGCTTCCAGGTATTGTGGGGGAGGCAAAAAAAAATCTGACTCCCCAGGTAACGCAGCTCATTTTGTCAAAGGATAAGCTGGGAAGGAAAACGCCTGATTGCTGCTAAATGGATGGAGGAGGGGAAAAAGGGCTCAAAACATCTCATAATGTCTGAAATAAATCTTTTCTTTTCCCCAGTCTTGCTTCCCACACACAAACAAAATGCATTTTCAACCTGTTCTTTCTGCACCCTTGACGTCGTGGCGGTGATTTTTGCCAGAAGCCGCCGGGGGCCAGTGGAGACGTGGGGGGAAGGCAGGGTCCGAGCACCCCGCGGGGGCTGTGGGGATCGCTGCGGGCACTGCTGGCCTCTGCTTCGGGCCCTGCGACTCTCGGCTCGGCACTCTGCAGCCATGTGTGAGAAAAACATAACAGCTTCCCACCTTGCGCATCTTCCTTGTCAAAACAGGGATGTTTTTCGCAGGACTTCATCCAGCACCCGCTTACCTCTCGCAATTCCTCTGCTGCAGCTCCCTTTTCTGTTTTCCATCAGAACTGTTGCTTCTCTCTGCTTTTCTTCCTCCTCGGCATCTCTTCCTCGTTACTGCCTGCAGGTTTTAGGGAAATGGGAGGAGGCAGCCCTGGTTGCCCTGATGATGCTCTCTGCAAAGCCTTGGGCTCATGCGTTCCCACCTGGGCACGTTGCAGAGTAGGGGCAAGCGCTGGCCCTGCTGTTGGCATGGGACAGGGGGTGCTCTGGCTCCCCCTGCACTTTGTAAAGCGTTTGTGGGGTCAGGGTGAAGCGATGCGAATGGGCTGGGTGCGCTGTGCCCTGGGGCACTGCTGGCACCTCCGTGTCTGCAGGTTTCATGCCAGCACCTTTCCAGCTCTGCTCAGTTTCCCGAGACTCGAGGATGACAAATGTGAAAAGCACAGTTTAATTAAACACGCAAGGCGCTGGCTCATTAAGTGGCTGCTTGGAGTGAAGAGGAAGCCGTGCTGACAGCCCCATCAGCCTGGCCTCTGAAGCAGCGCTGGCAGGAGCAGCGGCCGACGAGATGACTCACGGCACAGCGCAGCACGGCTCTCACCGCCAAGGCAAGTTTGGTTTGAAGCCCTGCCTGCAGGCGATGCGTTGTCTGCAGTGCCCCCGCGAGAGCACGCCCCGTTTCTTGGGGAGCTTTTGAAATCCCACTTCACTGATGCTGACCCTCCGTGGTGTTGAGGGCAGCGTGTGCTGCAGAGCGGGGTCGCAGCACGCTGGGGCATTGCCCTGTCCACGATAACCTCCCCCCCCCCCCCCAAAACCCGTGTGGGTTTGGCCCAGAGGGGCTCTGGGGGCTTTTTGCAGAGCTGCTGCGTGTGGTGCCCACCACCGAGGAGTCTCTGGGGAGACTCCGCCGAGGCTGCCCGCAGATACCTGCTTCTGAGCCCTTCAGGAAGACGTGAGAGGAGTCAGTGAATCAAATATCATCGGGGCACTGCCTCAAACAGCAAGGTCACCTCCAAAAGGAGGCAAGATTAAGAGGCTCTTGGGCACTTTTTTATTTACAGCTGAAGAGTTCCTCGGCTCAGAAGCGTGCCCTTGCCAACCCGTCCCCCCCCATCAAAGCACAGGCGGCTCTCGTGACCGTGGTGTGTGATGCCCAAGCCCTTTCCTTCTCCCCGTGTTGGGATTTGCATTTTACATGCAGCTAACCCTGGACCTCTGGCAAAGGGAGCCGGGAACGGAGGCTTCTACCGAACAGGCGCAGGGAGATGAGAGGAGTAAGGTCTTCTCTCTGCTCTTTAAGGCCTCTCCTGGCTTTTCTTTTTCCTTGAGCCTTTGAGTGAAATTCCATGAGGGCTCTGCGAAAGAGAACTCACACAAGACTCTAATTTCAGGTGTGAATATGGAGACGTTTTTCATTAGGAAGCATATGGTGTTAAGGTTAAAAAAAGAGATGAAGTTTGACAGCCGGGAACAAAGCAATGAAATAATAACTACAGGTGGGCAAAGCCTCCAGCAGGGTTTGCAAACAACAAAACCAAGCCAGGGGCGGTTCACATCCAAGTGTTATTGTTACTTATTAGAGTTGGGAAATTTTGCAGGGGAGCGGGTTTTTTCTGATGGACACTTGGGTGACATTTCCATGGGAAGCGTTCACCTTCTGCAGGAAATCGAACATCTGGTAGGAGGAAAAGAAAAGCAAAAGAGAAAGCGGCTGAGAGATGTGTGCGCTGAGAGGCGGGTGGAGATTCCTCCTCGTTGCTCGTGCAGGGCACTGCACGTACCGAGTGGAAAGGTTGCTGATGGATGAGTGGGATGCTGCTACCTCCACCTGTGCTGGGCTGACCTTTGGCTCGGGGTGCAGGGAGCTGGCTCTGTCCCTGGTAGCAGACACTCCTGGTTACAGCAACTTCCTCATCCTGAGTGAAAGAAATGGCAATATTCCCACTGATAAATAAGGGGATGTTCCCTTGCTCCGTTCCTTTGGGACTTGGAGGCAATCTTCCTCCTCCCCATGTGATGCTTTGTCCTTATCTGTTGGAAGCATCGCCTGAAGTTGGGCTTGCGAGGCAGCTGTTCTCTCCGAAACCTTTCCTTTCTCTCTGCCTATTAAAAGGGGGTTAGAGATATTAATCTCCTCATTAAAATACCGGGGGAGATGCTGATTGAAAGCACAGGACGGGAGGCAGACCATCGCTGCCGGAGCGTTGCGGCTGGCCTCCATCCCTCCTCGGGGCCTGGGGAGAAAGTTGAGCTCGGGAGCTGAATGTCATTGCAGAGGCTCCGCTTTCTTCTCGGCGCTTTGAATTCCAGGTCCCGAGCGGCACCGCAATTTATGGTGAATATTTTATACCTCCAAATGATGTTTTGTGGGATTCCGCTCATCTCGCCTGCTGTGCCTCTGTCAGTCTCGGAGGAAGGCTGCCTTTGTTGTACGTGTCAGCTTGACGAGGCGCCGTTTTTCCAAATGGATAATTCTGTTCCTTTGCCATCGAGGAAATTGTTTCCTTCCTGGAAAGGCTGCTCTGTCGTTTCAACAAGGCTTTGGCTGCCAGCGAGCCGACTGGAGAAAACATGTCAACTGCCTGCAGGTGACCTTGAGAAAAGGCACATATGGGTGGGAGTGGGGGTGGCTTGCTTATATTTTTTCACGGTCCTCCTTTGTAGCACGTTGTGAATGGAAAGAGCTTCGGCGGATGGCAAGGCAGGCGGTGCTGCGGAGCATCGAGCCCCACGTTGCTGCCCCTTTCCGTCAGCAGGCAGGGCAGCGCAGAGGAAGGGCCAGGGATGGCGCAGACAGCAGATTTCTCCCCAAAAGGGAGAAATCTCAGGGACTTGAAAACAGAAAAACTGACGTGCAGCATGCATTTACATAGAAATAAATAGGAGGAGAAAGAACCAGTAGAAAAACCCAAGTCAGGAGCTGAGATTTGGAGGGTGCTGCTCGTCTTCTTCCAATTACAGCCAGTACCTTCAGCCTTTAGCTGGACACAGGAGGCTTGGGGCTGCTTATATCAGCCTGTCGATAGCGGAGCCGTTCCCCTCGTGCACCCCAGTGATGCACGATCGGATCGGATCCGGATACCTTCACTTGCTGCCATAAGGGCTGGAGCGATGCTCGCTGCAGGTGGCTGCACCCCAGCGCCCTCGGTGTTGGTGCGCCCGCGAGGTCTGCAAAGGCTTTGACTCGAAGAACCTGTGGGACGAAGGGTGCCGTAGAAACACGGGTTTTATTAACACCGTGGAAGGCTGCCAGTCGTAATTAAAGCCGTGAGAAGCTTGGCGGTTTCACTTCACGGAGCTCTGTGCAAATATTTCGGTTGGGTTTGATCCACGCTGCTCTGCAGCCCCTTGGTTTCACCTTGCGCTGCTCAGCGCCGCGGGGTCTCCTCGCGGAGCCTGGCGAGCCCTGGCCGAGCTGCGTGTGGTCGGAGAGGCAGAAGGCGAGGAGGACGTGATGTGAAGGCTGAACGCTGGCCACGCTCGCTCTCAGCGGGCCGCGGCTCGCTTGCAAAGTTAGGGTAAATTGGAGAGGAGCGAAGCAACTTGGAGAAGTCAGTCAAGTAGCGCCTTGTGTGGGATTTCACCGGCATATTTCCCGCATCCCTCTCCGTCGGAGAGGAGGAGTGTGGGGAAGGAGGTGGGGAAGAAGCAGACTACGAAGAGGAGGCAACCTTTCGTAACTGCGCAGAGCTCTCTCTCCTCCTTCCCCGCTCCTGCAGCAAGCCATCTGCTGCAACTCAGCAGGCTTTAGCCGAGGCAAACTGTTTTTTTCTCCCCTGCCTCATGAACTGTTGCTTGCAAACGCAGGCAGGTGTCATCGTGCCAGCCCCACACGCACCGTTTAGGAGGACCGCTTTGCAAACACGGGGCTTAGAGACCTGGGTTTAGCTTTGTGTTGGCCTGGAGGTCCAGTCCGTGCGTGCCTGGGTTCCTTCACAGTCCCCAGAGAGCCGTGGATGGCCCAGGAGTTACTGCTCGCTTCTTGCATCTCTGGGGGCAGTAGAGGAGACCTGGGGCCTTTCCTTGACTTGGCACCTAACGTTTGGAAGGCAAAAGCTGGGTGAGGAGACTCCTGCTGGGGGTGTAGAAGGGAATCTTGTTCCCATTTGAACACAACCTGAATGGAGGGGCCAACTGAGAGCTCTCTTTGAGCTCCTACACCAAAATGTGAAGCAAGTCCCAAGGAATTGTCTTGCCCTTGGTGAATGGAGACGATGGCTTGGCCTCAGCACAGCAGAAGCATTTGATACAGGGTATGGGAACGACGACATTAGATTTCTGAGAACAGATGAATCATCCCCAAGATGGTGAGAGATTCCTCTAAATTCTTCCAAGCCCTCTTTCTCCATACCGTTGAGCTGTTGGATCCAGCCTACGGACACAGTCCCGCTGACCATCCCCTCTGTTTTGCCTTTTAGAGATCCCTCCACGTTGCACAAGGACCCCTTAAAGGTGGGTTTCTTGCAAGCGCCGCCTTCTCCCTCAACGACAGCTCCCCAACCGCTCGTGGTGGGGTTAAAAACGGAGAAAGAGCCGAAGAGCTCCTTCCTTCCATCTGGTGCCCACCTCTCCGTGCAAATCAGATGGGAATGCAGCAGGGCGGCTGCCTGCATTGCGACAGCCTCCCCGCAGCAGGCAGAGCGAAGGGGGCGCAGCTGAAAGCGTGCCCGTGGGAGGCTTGGTGGTGGGGGCGCAGGCGTCGCGGGTATTTTTAACGCCGCTCCCCAAACGTGCGGTCGGCGCCGGCGGAAAGAAAGTGCCAGCTTGCCAGTCCAGGCGAGGAACGCAGGCTTGCGGATTGCCAGGGAGGAAACCGAGGCGTGATTTGGAGGCAGCATGATTTTTCATAGGGTTGCACCATGCAGGGACCTCGTGGCTGCCCTGCAACCGTGTCCGTGCGTGGAGAGGGACTGAGGGTGCTGCCATCAGTGCCGAGTCCTGCCCTACCTGGGGACATCCCTGTTTGCCCCACGCGTGTGATTCGGGGCGTCCTTCTGCAGCGTTCCCATTTCTGCTCCTGGAAACACCTCCTCCCCCATGGCGATGCATCGCACCCCTCCAGCAGGGTGTGATGTGTCCCTGCGGGCGATTTGTGTGACGCTGCGACGCCATCCAGGAGGGGACGGCTGATGGCTGGGCACTGCCGTGGAGCCTGCTGTGACAGACGGGGTGTTTTGCCAGCTCCCGACCCAGAAACCAGGCCAGCCACCCAGCGGTGGGAAGCTCTGTTCCCCATCTCGGGAGCGTTTCAATCTTCTGAGCTGAGGATCTTTTGATGTGAGCGGCTCTGCGGCGCAGCCCGCGCTGACCGGGTGGTGTTGAATGTTTAAAAACCCTCGGCTGCTTTCGCTGCAGGGAGAGGCAGAGACTTGAAACGGGTTTGCAATTCCTCCCGTGGCTGGGACGTGCACTGGGGAGGTCAGGGATGATGACACCTGGCAGAAGCCTGCGGTGCCTGTACCTAAAGGTTGTCCCAGTGCTGTTCCTCGGAGCGGCATCCCCGGGGTGCTGGGCTGCTCCCCTGTGATGGGGCAGGCTCAGGAGCATGCCCGTGGCTGCTGACCCTTTGCTTTCCTTACAAACCTCTGCCTCATTTTCGAGCCCACCAGCAGCACCTGAATGTCTCCAACCGGGGGATAAAGGCTTGGAAAAACCACGGAGGATTGGGAAGTGCTGTCCTTGAGGCACTTCCGTTGCTGTCTGGGTGCTGGCTGCCTTGCTGGGCCTTTTGGGGAGAGGCAGCCTCCTTTTCTGCACCCCCAAACTGGGATGCTCACTCCCTGGCTCTGCCCTAACCCCAGAAAGCTCTCGGGGGGTGAGCACCAGCTGATGCCGTGTCCTTAGAGCCACCTCAGAAATGTACCTGAGTGCCCGGAGCTGTACATCGGAGCTGCCTCTCCAGCAGCACTGAGTGGGTTTTGGGGAGCCTGCACGCACAAAATGCTGTTGGACTTGCCAAGATGTTTGCCTGCTGCCTTCCCCCTGCGAGCGCTTTCCTTGCAGCAAGTGCAGGCTGTTTGCCCGCAGCTCGGGGTGGCTTTGGGGACGGTGCCGCGTTTCGGTGGCTCGAGGAGGGATTTTGTGGCGTGGCGGGACGTGACCTTGGACTCCGACCTGGCCGGGTCTTTGCGCAGCGCTTGCTGCCTAATGAGGCTTAGGCAGCTCTAATGCTGCACGGAGGATCGTTGGAGGAAGAGCAGCTATTATTGGAATCGGTGCAGATGATTCGAGAGATGATTTGCTCCTCTCTCAAAATACAATTAGTCACTTCCACCAGCACGGGGAGAGCAAGGGCTTGAACTATTTGTGGCTGCAGGCTGAGGAAGCTGAAGAGCCAGTGCTGCCGCAGCTCTGGCCCTGCCTGGACGACTGCAGATGAGCTTTGCCTCCCCGTGGCTGTTGTTGCTGCCACCTGAGCCGTGCTCCGTATTAACACAGCCGCCTTTTTAGCCCTGCTCTCCCTTATGTTTGCAGCCGTGCCCCTGGTTTTGGGTGGAGGGGCACTGATGGAGCACAGAGGGGCTGTTTTTTTTTGTTGTTCCTTATACCAGGGAAAGGCCGTCCACATTTTTTGCCCTTTCCTTCCCTCTGCCTGGCAGGGCCGTGCTGATTTCGATTCGGTCCTGCCCTCTGTGCCGGTGCCAGCTCTCCACCCAGGGCTGCTGCTCCTCTCCGCGGGAGCTAAGGAGCAGCTTTGGGGCTGGCAGGCTGCCTGGCCGCTCCGCAGGGCCACGCTGGCTGCAGCTTTGCTCGTTTGTAGGTGAGCTCGGGCTCGGCTGGAGGCAGCAGGGTGATGCTCCGTGCCAAGACATCGCCTGGGCAAAGACTTTTCTGCTTTGGTACCCAGGGCTGGCTGCCTTCAAGGAGCCTTCTTCTTGAAACATACCTCTGTTGGTCGCTCAGAATAGACATCATGTCAACGGGTGTTCCTGAAAACCTTAATTAAGTGCTTTTTGTGACTACTGAGCTCCACCCTTAAAAAGCAGCCTTGAAATTGCAAGACATTCCGGGCACATTAAGGTTTATCATCTTCACTTTCTGCTTACAGTTCCTTCTTCGCTTCTGCCTCCTCTTCCCCACACCCATGCTCCTGGGATCTCCTCGGGACTTCTCCAGCCTGCTGAGACCTTTCCCCCTGCCAGGCTGGCTGTAAAAACAGGGAAGCATTTTTCTGCACGTGGGATGCTCTGAGGTCTGCAGGCTCCTGGAGCTTTGGCTGGGCTGGGCTGGGCATCGTGCTGAGCCAAAACCAGGCGAGATGTGCCCCTTTCCCATTTTCCCCTTCGTGCCCCACACACGGCCTTGCACCCCGTCCTGATGCCGTGCCAGCAGCAGCCCTCCTGCCCCGGCTGCGCTGGTTGCCGGCCTCCCCTCCTCCTCTCTTCTTATTATAGCAGCCTTATTGTTTTAAGCCGTGAGCGTGGCGCATTGTGAGCTTGCATAAAGGCCGTTGTGGAAGGGAATTGCATTGTGTATCCCGGCTGCGTGCTTCCTTTTAAAGCATACCCCTGTCACCAGGCGGCTTGCTACAGGTTGGTTGCTGAGCGAACAGCTGAGAACCTGTGGGAAGACCCAAATGGCACTTAAATTATATTTGCTCTTTGATTTCGAAGACATTTAGTACCATTTAATAGAATCAGAATGCAATTTAACTCCGTGAAGTGGGGGAGGCTGCCTCGGGAGAAGTGACACTGCCAGAGCTGGGGAAACAAAAAAATTTAAGTGAGCAAAACAGCAGGGTCGGGTTTACTATCCGGATAATTATTATTAAATAAAGAGCAGAGTGGGACTGTGTCTGTCAGCTTCCCCGCGGGCTTGAAATGCCGTTAACCACTTCGGCGCTGCGTGAGGGGCTGTGCCGCGGGGGACACCCGGAGACCTGGCATCTGACGAGGCCGTGGTGGTGAAGGGTTGGTGCTGAGCCGGATCGACCCCGGGGCTTTTCAGCTGGGAGCTGCTGTTGGTGCACGCCGCTGCGCCCGCAGCGCTCCCGGTGCTCCCCGTACCCCTCTGGTGTCGCTCCCCTTCCCGCGTGGCAGCAGCGCGTTGGTGCTGGTAGACGTGGCTCCAGCAGCAGCTGGTTAGAAGTGAAAGCATGTGGAGAAAGGGATGGATTTCTGAGGCAGCAGCGGTGCCGTGCTGGGTAGGCTCTCCAGCACTCCTAGGAGACGTGCGCTGGGCAGGTCTGCCTTTCCCATTCCCCTGGTTCCTGGCTTCATGGCGAGGTGAGGACTTTTTGTTTGAATTCAGGCAATTTTTAGTTATTTTTTGACATATTCATACTCTGAACTAGCTAGTTCAGCCTCTAGGGTTGGCAGCACCAAGTCCTCCCCAGTCTCTCCTGGACACCCCAGCCCTGCTGGCGGCGCCCCGCTGAGATTTGGGTTTCGGTGGGCAGCTCCGCAGCGCAGCCAGACCCCGCCGTGGGCACGCTGCTTCCAGCAGTCATTCCCTGCCTGGTTAAAGGAGATAATCACGCTTCCCTCCCTCGCCAACGGGTTTGCAGAGGACAAATCTATTAAAGCTTGGGAGGCGCTAAAGATGCTTCGCTGATTGGGGCCACACAAGCGGCGGAGGTAGCTGGCTTCGGAAAAGGTTTGCGGTTGAGAAATCACAAGGCTCTCTTCTTTAGTGCCTGCCCGCTCTGCCCGGCACCTGGAAAGCAAATTGAGTTTTTAAAAAATATTTTTTGCCTTCAAAAAAAGAGAGTAAACTGGGAGATAAGTGAAGCAGGGTGATAACGTGGCATTCCTTGCCCGTGCTTTGGCTAATAGTCCCAACGCTGTAGGGAAGGAGCTGAGCTGGGGGGTGGGAACTGGGGAGGGGGCGTTTACTGACCCCACAGGGCTGTGGGGAGCAGTGCCATGCTTAGCCCTCGGCTTTTTCTGCCCCAGTTGCCCAGTAGGGCAGCCAGGCACACAGACACCAGCAGGTCCATGGGCCCCAGCATCTGTCGGGTGGTCGGGGGTTGCGGTGAGCAAAGGATCCCCCCAGGTGTCCGTGGTCGTCTCCAAGCCGTCTGGGCTGAATCCGTGATCATTGTGGCTTGGTTCTGGTGGGTGTCAGCCCGGCTGTGTGGTGCCTGCTGGCAGCGCCGCAGCCTGGCTGCTTTTGGATGAGTTTCCCCTGCGAAGCGTTGAGTTCCTGCAGAAGAGCCATGGCAGATGCAGACGCCAGGTCCACGTCCCTCTGCTCATAATAGGTGTGAATTCATGTCTGCATCTCTAAAATAGCTTGATATGGCCAATCCTCCTGGATAAAGGCGAGGGATTGAATTATTACAAAAGGACAATTTTTCATTTCCTATAAGTGCCTTAATCTCGTGAGTAAATATTACAGCTTTGTGCTATAATCCCTAAGCTGGTATATCTCTTCCCTTCCCAGTTACCTTTTGTGTTGATTTACATTTAATATGTTGCCATTAAATCTCTTTCTCTCTCTGAGGCCTATTATAAGTGCAGTATTTATTCTGTTGAGTCTTTTTTAGTCACATTTGTATTGTATTCTAATGTGCTTGCACAAAAGACGGCTGGGCACATTCCGAAGATATTTCCATCTTTTCTTCCCTACTTTTGTCTGCGCTGCCGAAAACACAAGCTATTTTAGCCCTGCACCCAGAGTGGCGTTCCTCATACCGATGAGATGCCTGGAGGAAATCCTCTCCAGTTCCCAGCCCCCTGGGCTTCCCTACTCCTGCTGCCCCACGAGGAGCATCTCGCGTGGCCCGTCCGAACGTCCCAGTGCGTGGAGGAAGCTGAAGCACCGCAGGAGGTCTCCGTCTCCTCCTTCCATCCTTGGGCTTGGGTGAAATTCACCCCATCCATGGCTGAGCAGAGCTTTTCAGGGCTCTGCTCTCAAAACCAGCGGCTGTAGGGCAGGGGCTGTGGTCCTTGCCTGAGCACCAGGTAGGACAAAAGCGGTTTTTGCCCACCTGCAGGAGGGAAGCCAGGAAGCGTGCGTGCCCGCTAAACGCTGGCCAGATCCTCCTCGCATGTGCATTAATTCACCCAGCTGCGTGTCTCCATTAGTCGCTCACGGCTGCTGGGTGCTGTTTCAGGGGGGCAGGGAGGAGCAGGGCTGGAGTCGGGGGGTGAGCCTACAGGGTGGCAGGCTGGGGACAGTTTGGGGCCGCCCAGCTCCTTGGCTCCGACGGAGGGTCTCTGCACCCAGCTGGCACTGTGGGAGGACAAAGAAGCCTCTGTGCTTGCGCAGCACGAGGTAGGGCTCAGACAGTTTATTTAGAAAGCTGGGGCCTGAGTTAGCAGGGTTGTCTGCAAATGGACTGGGGGTGGGGGGACGGCGATGGGGGTTGTGAGTAACTGAAAGGTTTCTTTGGGCTGAGCACCCTCGGGGCGCCTTCCCTCGGTGGCAGGATGGTGCCAGGAGGAGGCTGGGTTGGTGGAGGCCCCCCACACTTGGGGGGTGAGGCTGGGGCTCACGTCTGCCTCCTTTTCCTCCCTGAAAAGAAGGGGGTAGCGGATGAGGTCCTGAGAGCAGCATGAAAACCTCTTCCTGCTCTTAAAATCCACCCTGGGCACTGCTCTGACCCTGCAGCCTGGCACTTTTTGGGCTGTAAGCGTGGCTGCAGCTCAGTTCTGGGGCAAGGTTTGAGCAATCGGGGTGTATGCTGCTCAGGTTGCTGATTTCCTTGTGCAAATCCCAGCGTCCGGCTTCTTTTCTCCTCTGTCCCCTCGATGTAATTGCTTTGCTCCTTTCTTAAAGTGCCTGGATCTCCACAGATTAAGGGTGCTCAGCAGGAGCTATTATTATTGTGATGTTTTTATTGCATAGAGAGACCGAGATATTAAAGGACTCCTTCAGCATAGGCTCTTGGAGGTAGGGAAGATTGGCCAGAGCACAGCTGGGCAGAGGCATCTGCCCCCAGGGACAAGCTGAAGCTGCGAAGAGCTGCGATGGTCTGCCTGGGGTGGAAGAGCCCCCTGCTTCATCTGCAGGTTGCCTTCAGCAGTGTGACCGGGAGGTTGGCAGCTCCTCCACGGAGCGTCCCTGCTGGTGGGAAGCAGCGAGGAGCTCCCCTGGTTCCCACGGGGGCCCTTGCAGAGGTCCCCTTGGACAGGGAGCTGGGAGTTAAAGCCTGGCCCACTCCGAACCCCCCCCCCGCGATGTGTTGGTTTCTGGTCCTGGTCGCGTTGAGGGGGTGCATCCCGCGTCCCCAGTCCCGCACCACTGCCACTTCTCCTGGGGACAGGTGGCGGTGCGGACCAGTGCTGATTCCCGTGCCAGAGCTGCTCCAGCAACGGTCATGGAGCAAGCATCGCAGCCTGCCAGCCCCCCCCCTCCTGCCTCCTCACTTCTGAGGGTAGGGCTCTGCAGGATTTAAAAGAAAATGAGTCCATAAAAGTATCCAGGGGTAGCTGGAAGACAGCTGCATTGCTTCAGCTGTTCCAACGAGGCATACAGCAAAGGAAGAAAAAACAAACGTTGGCGGCTTGGGGGGGGGAGGACACAGAAACGATGCTTTTATCTCCTTTAAAATAACCCTGTTCTGCCTGATTTTAAATCTTCCACTCTCACCGGAGTCATTCTGCTGCTTGGTGCAAAGCTACCGGGGGAGTTGGGGGGGGAGAGGGAAAAAAAGTTAATTGAATCCTTATGTTTGAGTGATGGCTACTCTGAGAGCTTGTCAACCTGATGGTAAATCTTGGGGGTGTTAATTGCTTTGAAATCCCTTTCCTCTCCGACTCTGCTCGTCAGCAGTTCCCCACCTTCTGCAGTCCCCCCGCTGGCGCGCACGATCCGCTGCTGATGCGCAGCCCACGGCACGGCTCTGAGCATCCAGGGAAGGCTTTGGGGTAAGCAGGAGAGAGAAGCCTTTGCCTTATTCCATTTCAAATGGCTCCTGTTTGCTGATAAGGTTAATTGATTTCTTTTGCTTTAATTAACGAAATTCAATTTCCACTTAATGAGAAAGATTTTTGGTGTGACACGTGTAAATGGCAAAGTGACGAGTGCCGGGCACGGCGACAGGGAAGGGAGGGGGCGGCTTGTGTGGGGGCAGCGAGTCCACGGGAGGCAGAGGGAGGTGAGGCTGGTCCCCCCCCCCGCACCCTCCCCGTCTCCCCAGCGAGATGCAGCCCATTGCTGCCCCTTCTCTGACACCCGGGTGCGTTCGTGTTGGTCACCAAGCGCGCTTTGCCCTTCAGCGTAGCTTTGACATGCTGTTACCGAACCATTTCCCCCCCCGCTTGGTAAGGAGCTGCCCCTGGGATGGATAAAACCCTCGTCTGCTGCTTTGGGAGTGTTGAGGCGCCACAGGCAGGCTGCTGTGCAATGGCACGGGGGTAACGCTGCCCTGGGGAGGGCAGAAGCTGCTGCTTTAGGGCATGCCTGCCTTGGGACCGTCTGGGCACCCTGTGGGATGCACTGCTCTCCTGTGGAGACCCTCCTGGACCACGGCTTTGAGTTGTCTGGGAGCTGTCGCTGCCCTGCCCGGCGCCCTGCCCAGTGCCAAGACTCAGGGCTGACCTCTGGAAGATGCTCCCAGCCAGCCGGGGACAGCCCTGTCCCCAGGCACGGGGCTGGGTGCCCGCAGCATCACCTCGGGGCGCTGCAGCCCCACTCGCGCAAGTGGGCTCCTCTCCTGCTCCTCGCCTGCCTTGTTTGCACCGAAACTGGTATCAACAGGAGAGAGGGGGGGCGAGAGGATGGCAGAGAGCGCGAGAGAGTCACTTCTCATCAAGTTGATCAATCTTTCTGCTGTTGAAGCCTCTCAATGAGTTGAATGTGATTTTCTCTGCCTCCCGCGCAAGGTGGAAGTCGATCACTTTCAATTTTCAGCATGCAGAACAGGCACTCTATCAAGCTGTTGCCTCGCATCACCATGATTGCTGCTGGCGAGGGCTTCCAGCGCGCGCCGAGCCGCCGTGGCAGCGGCTCCCCCCTGCCGGGGGGCTCTCGCTGCGTGCCGGGGCTGTAGCCAGCTCGGCGAGGGGCGGCTGTCGGAAGGTGAGGGCGAGCTCTTTGGGGCCGAGCGAAGCCCGTGGCAGGCTGCGGGGTGGGATGTGGGATCGGAGTGCTGTGGTCGCCTGGCCTCCAAGCTGCAGGGTGCAGGTGTGGGAAAGGTTTGATGCGGTTCCCTTCCTGTCCGGGGCTTGTTGGGATGCTGCGTCTGGTGTGGGTGCAAGGCGATGCAGCTCGTGGGCTGGGGAGGATACCCTGGTGCCAGCCCTGCAGAACCACGGGGAGCGCTCCCCTCTTCAGCATCCCAAGCCAGAGCTCCGAGACCACTTCACACAAGCCAAGAAGCAGAAGTGTTTGGTTCTGCAGCTGAGGGGAAGGCAGTGTCGGTGCTATCCCACCAAGCAGCTCCTGGCTGCCCTGCACGTTCCCAGCTCCCCAGCCCCAAGGAGGATGCTCCAGGCAGCGGCAGGGTTATCGGCACGGCGTGTCGGGGCCCTTGTCTGCGGCCCCGGGGCCGAGCGCACTGGGAAGCCTCCTGCCCGCCGCACACAGGCCAGAGGCTGCAGATAAGGGAAAGTGATTTCTGGTTTTAATTAACTGAGCTTTCATTTAAGGATAAACAAAGGCCATGTTTGTGTGCTGACAGCTGGCTGTCCTTCTGGGTCAGATAAGAAGGCAAGTTATTGCCTCCAAGCTGCGAGAGGGACCAGGAGAGAGTCCAAGAAATGGGAAACGTGAACAAATGCCGAGCGAGCGTGCGTGCCGGCAGCCCCGAGGCTTTGTTGTGCGTGGTAAATAGCCGGCCTTGTGCCTTATTCATCTGCCTGCCCCTGGGTAGGCAGAGTGGGAGCTGCGTCCTGCCATTGTCTGGGCAAATCCCCAAAGCAGCAGCGAGCACGTCGGGGAAGGTTTCCAGGGTTTGCTCTGCAAAGGTGGGGCCGTGCTGGCTTTGGAAAAGCCGCTTGTCCCTCCCTGTACGAACATCATCCCACCCGAAGCTCGCTGGCACCCCGTGCTCCTGGGGCAGCACAGGAGAGGGTGCAAATCTCCCTCCAGCAAAAGGATGCGTGGGCATCGCCCCCGGGCAGGTGCTTGAGGAGCCCCAGGACTTGCTCGGAGCCCAGGCTCCTCCGGGAGGAGCGGGAGGTGCCCAGGTAAAGCCTCGGGTGTCACCTCCGAGGTGAATTAAGCGTTTGAAGACCTGAGGAATTGCAGCATTCCCGGGCTTGTCATCTAAACAACTGTGTTCAGAGGGGGAAAATGAGCGCTCCTAGGTTGTCGGTAGTCACCTTCTGATGCCGGTAGGTAGCAGTTAAACTGATGGAGGAGCGAAAAAGCCTCTCGATGCCGGTGGTTCAGAAATTCAGGCAGCCTACATCGCACCTCTTTGCAGCCTGTGCCGCCCGTCGTGCTGGGCTCTGCTTTGGCAGGGAGGAACGTGCGACACCGCAGGGTGCGGGTAGGGTGAGAGCACCCACCTGGCCGTGTGACAGTGTCACCGTGTCACCATCAGCGAGCATCAGGCACCAGCTCAGCGCGCTGCTGGCGGACCAAAGCACCAGGAGGTTCACCTGCACGTCTCAGGAGCTCACGGCACATGAAAGCCAGCAGCTTCCTGGCAGGGGCAGCGGGCACGTTGCTCGCTCGGAGCCTTCCCAAGGTTTTGCTTTTAACAGGATCAGGGAGCTGGGAGCCTTCCCGACTTCCTGAAATCTCAGCTGATTGGGTTCAGCGCCTGTCTGAGGCGCGTGCTGAAAGGAAGAAGGCGCCGGATGTTTTCTAAGCTAGAATAGGTTTTTTATGTTGTGTTTCTTTCTGCCGCTGTCAGAAAGTCTTTTTGAGCAAAATGAACGTATTTGCTGAAAGTTTTTCCGTAGGTCAGGGCTTTCAGTTGGGTTTGTGAGAAATCAGAAAGCAAAGCCCAACGATTTTCAGGCTGTGGCCTCAAGGAGCACGGCTTTTGTACCGCTGCCCCTTTGTAACTAAAATAAAGTGGAATTTCTTAACTAATTTCTTTTACTGGGCTTTTTGCTTGTTCTTTTTCGGTAGAGAGGGAGAGAAGCAAATACGTCATAGCCGGCTGTGGGTTGTCGAAGGAAGAAAGTTTGTTTTTCCTCTAATCTTCAGCAAAACAAGTTGGCGGTTTTGGTCCGGTTGTGTAGTCTTGGCACATTTTCTCCTTGTGCCTAATTTAAGGTGACCGCTGTGAGATCCGCTCTGGTTTCACGTTCCTCAGCCTTGTGTTTTTGCACTTCCAAGACTGTGTGATGGATCTTAAGGAGCCTGCATTATGCAGCCCTGTATCCATCTGTTGTCCTTACAAGTTAAACAGCCTGAAAAAAATGGATTAGAGCCTCAGCTCCTATAATGAAGCAGCAATTTGTCTCCAGATCCTGATCCAGGTGTAGCAGAGCTAACGAGCTGGCTGGCCTTGAGCATCAGAGAATGTTAATATGTTTTTGGTGGAGGAAAGCTTGAGCGGAGGTGAGAATATGGTGCTGGGGAGAGGGAGGGAGAAGAGGAAAGCAAACGGGACGGGGCCGTTCCCACTGAGCATCCGAGTCTTTGGGGAGTGTCTTGTGTTGGGCATCGGGGGGTTATTCCTGATGACAGATCAGCTTGTAAATGCACCCAGGGTGCCGGGGGCTGTCCTGTAACCTCTGTTTTCTTGCTGGGATCTGGAAACCTCGCGGTCGTCCCTAGGCTGTCTCTGAAGGCAGTTGGGAAATGCCCAGCGGTGCCATGCGTTCGCTGGGGGCGGGGGGAAGAAAACCCCATTAATAACGCCGGGTTCCTTTCCTCCCGTGGGGCACAAGGGCTCGCCTGGTATCGGGACGCTCTAGCAGGGCGTAGGCTGATGGAAGTGGTCCCCCAGATCTGCTCCGGCTGGCTTGCAGGGGAGAAAGCAGGCTGTAGTAAACCAGGTAAAAATAAACCGGGTGGAAACGGCGGTGAGGAAATCGGGAGGGGAGAAGGTCTCGTCCCATTATGTGGGAGAAAATACCTCCCAATTAAAGAGAATGAGCTGAAAGCGGTAGGTGTGGGGGGAGAGGGGAGAGAAACTCGTGCAGGCTCCTGGAAGAAAGAAAGTCGTCTTCGATGGGGCTGATTTGCCCGCAGAGGAGTGGCGAGAGGAGAGGGAGGACGGCTGGTACGGTAATTTCATCGTGGTGAGGAAGGTTTGGGTATGAAAGCGAGAGGAGGAGGGAGGGGAGGGACGGGGAGGCCAGGTTGATGGAGATCACGTTCCATTCAATTTGGAGAAAAGGAGAGAGAGAAAAGAAGATGAGCCTGAAATGAGGCTTAATTTTAATGAAGGAAAATTCTCCGCTAAGTAAGGAGAGTGGAAAGGGAGGGGAGAGGAGGGTTTGAAAATGATAGGAGCCTGACATGCTATTGTGGGGGAGAGATTTCCTTTTCTTTCTTTTCCCTATGGCTGAAAAATTATATATATATATATATACAAAGACAGTGGGGGAGAGAGGAGAGGAGAGATCTAATAGATGAGTCGCAACACCTGCGAGGAGGTGCCCTTACTGCAGGGGTGGTGGCCCCGCGGTGACACCGGCAGCCTGCTCAGGACATTGCTCGCTCGTGGCCGTGTCCCCTGGCTGTGCCATGTCGTGGGGAGCTGGGCTCTCACCCCAGGCCTTACCCTGCTTTATTTTCCTGGGAGGCTGCAGGGCGGCTGCCAGCAGTGGCGGCGCAGAGCAAGGACCCGCGCGGTGCCGGGCAGTCGTGCGTTACAGCTCGTGCCTTCTGCCGAGCTGCTCCCATCGCGCCGCCCGGGGTGGGTTTTCTGCTGGCCCCCCGAGAGCGAGCTGCACTCAGGATGCTCCCACTGCAGTTAAAAATACACGAGTGATTCCCCTTGCATTACTTTCTTCCTCTTTCGAGCGTGATAATTGCGGTGCCTTGCACACAGCCGTGGCGCGGTCGGGACCGAGGGGAGGTGGAAGCGGGGACACTTGGCACTTGCACTTGGCTCTTGGCACTGCCATGCCTGTGAAATCCCTCCGGCAGTGGCGGCTTGTTGCTCTGGGTGCTGGTGTAGAGGCACCGGGAACCTCGGTGATCCTCTGCTGGCACCAGCCCTTCAGATACGCTTGAAAGGTTTGGCTGAATACCTGTTGCCTTTGTCGCTCTGCATTGTAGTCCTGGCTGCCCTTGATTCGGTGGCTTTTACTCCGTATTTCTCAGGTTTCATTTTAATATATTGCTCAGGTTTCTGCTCTTTCCAAAATCCCCCACCTGGCCTCTAGATCGGGGGCGCACAGGCTGAGAGCAAACAGGGGAGCGTGGTTCCAAGCTCATTTCCCATTCTGCACAAATCACGTTATGGAACTTGCTTGGCTTGAGGCTTTTTGAGAGAAGAACACATCCTCTGGGGACACAGAAATCCATCCTGCTTCAAAACGCTTCCAAGTTTATGAGTACAAATCCAAACGCTTGGCCATTTGCTAATTCATCCTCTCGCTCAGGTGATTTTCGTGCCGCAGACATCTTGTTCCGTATGAATAATGCTTAGTAGGTGTTAGAGTAGTATTCCTATAAAGGTGCTGAAGAAATAGGAGGCAAATTGCCCGAATTTGCCGGTTTCTAATCAAGAAGCCAAGCGGCTGCTGGGCATGAGCAGGTGGCGAGGAGCGGAGGTGCTGCTGCTGCGGGTGGGAGGCCGTGCCCGATGAAATTCTGACCCTGGGTGGTTAAGGTGTGTAATCAAGGGGAAATGCACCTCTGGAAAGAAGGCGGGATGACTTTGCCCCACGTCTCCTGTTTCTGGGAGGGGGTGGAAGTGGGAAAAGGAGGTTTTCTGCCCCCTGTACTTGTTGGATGCTGCTTGCTTTGCAAAGGGCTGGAGCTCGGAGGACGGAGCGTCTCAGGTCGCTTTGGTCGTGTCCTCGTGATCGGATGCCATCATCCTGTTTGCAGCCGACCCTGCGTGGGTAAAACTTCCACCTCCCTCTTTACGGGGCCTAAAAATGTATTTTGAGAGCGTCTGATCCGTGACTTCTGGGAAGTGGCTCTGAAATGGGGCAGGGCCCTTCCTCCCCTTACCTCATCTCAGGCTTGGGACCTTTTTTCTCCATAATCCGAGGTGCTTAGATCCTCGATTTGGTGTGGACGATTCCCTCCTGCCCCCTGCTTCCCACAAATCTTTTCCCTTTGAAGTAACACCTGCTCCTATCCTTGCGTCTGTCGTGGGGAGGCAGAGAGATCTCATCACGAGGAAATGCAGTCCTCGCCATCCCCCCCACTGCCACATATCCTCTTCCAAAATACTGCATAATGTCAGCCTAAATCCTTATCAGAAATTTTAATGAGCAAAATAAAACCTGAAATCTGTGTGATTAAAATCAAATCTTCCCTCTTCTGCTCTGCTGGAGCTGGCTGCCAAAACAGAGCCACAACGCTGACAATGGGAGGCCCCTTGTATTTAATTACCTCCGGCTTTAGTCGGAGCTTCAGATAGACGTCCTCTGCAGCCCCTGCTGGGGCCGTGGGTAACCTCGAAGAACAAACGGAGGGGAGTTAAAGTGGTCTTCGCTAACATCTCTGGTGAGAGCCGCTGCTGTTGGAGGTGAGCCCTTTGTGGCCCACTTCTGGCCCCAGGGAGAGTCCAGTGCCTCCAGGGCTCCCCGGGGACTTGAGTTGGCCAACGCTGGCCCCCAGTTGCCGATGGCTCCTTGATGGTGGCCTTCCCTTAACCCTTATGGAAGACTAACGTGGGTGATGGCTGCTCACAGCGTCTGCCCTGAAGGTACTCCACCTGTTCCCTCACCTCTCTGCCAAATTTTGTTTGGCTTCCCCTCAGCCTTGCAGCGCCCGTGCTGCTGGGCGCCCAGCTGTCTTTTCACGGAGGTCGCTGTAACCCTGCAGCAGCTCCCTGCACGGCCCTGAAGACGTAAGCCTTTGCAGTTGCTGCTGGGCTAGTGGCCGTAGTGCCACCGTCACCGTAGGGCCACTCATCCCTGCTGGATTCACGACAAATCCACCTTTCAGCCCCTTTCTTGAAAACGTGGTGCTCCCTCTGCCCCAGACTGCCTTCCAGCCTCTCTGGGACACTTTATTCAGCAGCCTCGCAGTCCGTGTGTGCTTCGGTCAGTTAATTGACTTATTCCCCTGTTCCTTTCCTTGCTGGATTAATTCCTTGGGTACCTTTCAGAATCACCACCTGACTCCACCAAAGTCCCTTGAATGATGTCTTCGCCCATATCCTCCATTTGTCTCCTTCCAAGAGGCTGTTTCATTTCATTTGTCCTTCGAATGAAGCAGGAGCATATTTCATGAGCCGTAGAATTGAATCAAATAGAGGAGAGCAAGGAGCACTCACCTGAGCTCCGACCTCCCCCCGTTAGGAAGAGGGAGAGATAATTAAAGCTGCTCAGGAGGTGCAGCCAGCCCGCGGTCCTGGCAGGCATCCTGGCTGGCGATCTGTCTGCTTTGCCCGGAACGCAGGAGGCTTACATTTCCATAATGGAATGGCACTCAGAGAAGAACCTAGATAGAAACGAGCTAGAACAAATGCTGGGACGTGAGCGGCACAACCTCGCCGGCAATGACCTTGCCGCATCCCAAAACCCGCTGAGCCGCGGTGCCGCGAGCCTGTGGACCACGATGAGGTGGACGCGTGCAGGTGGCTCCTCGGGACATCGCTCACGAGCGCTTGGGCTGTCACTGGGCTCGTCCTGTAGGCAGCCGGCTCCCAAAGCGTGGCGTGACGGCGGGATAGCGACTGCTCGCTGCTCTCCCGCTTTGTCCTTTCTTTTTTTTAATTGAGAGGCAGGAGTAATTACGCCAAGATTAGAGCGCTAATCATCGCTTGCAAATGGGGGAGTCGTTGCAGGAGAAGCAGTAATATATTGAGAGGGGGTCTGGATGGACTGACAGCGCGAGTCTGAGGAGCCATGCAACTGTCATCCTTCAAGCATACGTCTGCCTGACCCCGCACATCTGCGGGGCTGGCGTGTGGGCAGCGTCGGGGCAGAGCTGAGTCAGAAATCTGTAAAAATCTTCGGAGAAATCCTGTCTCAGTTAATGTCAGCTTGGCCAGATACTGTCCCCGTCGCTGTAACTAAATGTTCAGCTTGCTGAACGTCCTGGAAGAGAAATGCTCCGCGTCTGGGCTTGTGAGACAGCCTTGTGTGTGCTTCGCTTCGTGTGCTCCAAGCTGCCTCCGAGGGATGCTGAGCTGGAATAAAGCCTTTCCTTTCCAAAAAGGGTAACGAAACGGGGTGAGAGAGGAGGGCTTTGCACGGGCTGCTGTCCCCTCGGCTTTGTGGTTTCTGCAGCAAACCCTTTTATCAAAAAGAGCAGAGAGGGAGAGAGGTCTTGCTGAAACTGGTGCTCGCTATTTGCCCTCCCCGATAAATAAAAGCCCTCGGGGGCTGGAGGTGTAGCCAGCTTCTGGAGGGCCAGGAGAACTCCTTCCTTCTAATTTCATTTCAGCTGCTGATGATAAAATATAAACCCACAATTACATCCGTATTAATAGGTACAGATGCACACGGTCACGGGGGCTGTTGAATTAAAGTCCAATCCTGCCTGGTCCTGAGTGCCTTTCCTGCCTCCTGGGGAGGCTCGAGAGTTTGTGGGCTGTCAGGGGGGGTTCTCAGCATCTTGCAGGGTTGGGGCTTTTAATTTTGCAAATCATCAAAGGCAAACCAATCCATCAATTATCAACGCTTCAGCTTGCTGCTGAGTAAATGAGAGCATTACCGTGTATCAATTAGTGGCATCTGATGCCCCGAAACGATAACGGAGGAGCCAGCTTCCGAGCCGTGCCTGGCATCTGCGCTTCGCGTGCCCGCCGGCTGTGGCAGCGGGTGCCGAAAACTGGCGGTGAGCTGTGGCCTGCGTGGGGAGAGAAGGTGCTCCAGGGTTGGGCTTGGCCACAAGGAGACGGCGTAGATGCTCTTAGCTCGGTCCGTTCCCACCTGCTTTTCAAGTGGCTTAGCTCCTGTGTGCCGTCAGGCTTCTTAATGCTTTAGAAGGCTCCTTGGACACTGTAGGGTCCCTTCGGTGCCCAAACCTTTGGGTTTACCTTCGCCTCCGTGAGCTGGGGGCACTTTGGAGGCTGGCACCCACATCGCTGTGGGATGTTCTTGGGCTGGTGTGGGCACCAGCCTTGGTCTGGGACTGTGCAAGTCTGCTGCGCGTGGCTGCAGGCGATCTAATTATCCTCGGGATACTTAAGAGAATTTTTTATAAGGCATCCACTTGAATAATATCAAATCAGCATTAAATTCAGCTAAAGGAAAAGTGTTCCTGACCTCGTGCTCCGCAGCCTCTGCCCTTTTCCCCTCTCTCCAAGCCTCCGTGTTCGGGGTGTGACATGAATGAGTTCGTTGCAGCTGCTGCGCTGGCCTTCCCAGCCCTTCCCAGTTCTTGGGCACTGCAGACCCGGTGCCAGGTCCTGCTCCCTGCCCCGCTCCGCGGTGCTTGGTTTGTCCTGCACCCCCCTCGGCTCATCACCGCCGGGCTCTCGTGACATGCACGGATCGACGCGCTCCTTCTCCTCTTATTTATTTATTATCATTTTTCTGTGCATCGAGCAGAGCTTGGTGAGCATCGCTTTTATTTTTCTCCCGCTTGTTTGCTGGATGGAAAAGTTCCTTTTGAAAGAAAAAGGTAGGAAAAGACACACACAGCTCGGCCCCTCCTGCAGAAAGCCCCACTGGTTTGTTTTGATTTCCTCCATTTAAATACGTTCCCAAAGGGTTGAAATAAAACAGAAGGAAACTCTGAGGCAGGCCTTTGAACTCGACGCTCCGCGTGTTTTCATGCTTCAGCATTTTCTCAAGTTGTTCTTTTCTTCCCCTTCCTTGAAACGATCGAGTGGGTTCAACGCAGGAAGCGCTTTGGGGTCACCAAACCCTTGGTTTCTAGGGAAAGAAGTCTGATAGTTCTGTTTTTTTTTCCCCTGTGCTTACAAAAATGAGTCTTGCAGCCTTTCCTGAGCGGGGTGGATGGGTGCTGCCGTTTTAGGCTCACCTTGCTGCTGCACAGAACCACGTAACATAACCCACGTTAACGGGGCTGTGACGGTGACGCAGATGTTAATTGGGCTGCCTGTCTCCTATAACCTCAGGTGCATTCTGTAAACACTTCCCTCTTGATTTCCTCCCACCGGGAGCTTTCAGCATCTCCCTTTTTTTCAGCCTGGGGAAACCGAGTCACGGAGCTTGGGCTACCCAGCCTTGCGCCAGGGCTGGTGTGGGGTTAGGGTGTCACGTCCATGCCTTGGGTAACTTGGGGGCATTCTTGGTGACCTGATGCTGATCATAGGAGAAACCTTCGTGCACACCCAGGGGCACCCAGCAGCTTCCCAGCTCTCCGGGGATTTCTGCGTTGTGCCTAACGTGCGGTAGCCTCCCGCGTCCCCGGCACGTTGTGTATCCGCAGAGCAGTCACACCGCACTTCTCTCAACAGCTCCAGCGCTGCACCTGGGGGATTAGAGCTGATCTTTGTCACAAGTGTTTAGTGCTTGATACACATGTTTATTATATATTTCAACTAAATTGGAGTCAATAAACTATCTGCATAAATATAATGTACGGGAACAAAACACACATCCCCTCCCCAGATAAGCTATTTGCTATGCAGGAGCTCTGAGGAGTTGCAGGGATGTCTGATTCTTACTTCTGTCGTAATTGGCATTAAAATATAATACCCTCCCTTCAAAGAGAGGCTCCCATGCTGTGAAAATGCCTTTTCTGTCCAAGCAGGGGCCAAATAATAGCAAATTATAAGCATGGAAAATATTTAGAACAAAA